>NC_041397.2:174765279-174770279 GCF_900747795.2 Erpetoichthys calabaricus
TCTCATTAAACTTTTATCTCGCGAATATGTTATTGCAATCCGCAGCGGGAGCGTTTCTATAAACTTAATTTAAACTTACGTTTTACACCGTGCTTTGTTTCCCTTATGAACATACTTGTATGCTTCATTCGCTCCCTTCTCAATTGTTTAATGAATTTTTTGTTCTTCGCTGTTTGCGGCTCCTCCTTCATTTGTCCTTACTGCGTTCACAGTCTTTTCACGTGATTACGTGGGAGGCATGATGACGTGACACTCAACTCCTCCTCCCACGGCCATTGAGCTGCCGTCCATTACAGTATATTGTGAAAAAAGAGGTTCCAGTTATGACCATTACGCGTTGAATTTCGAAATGAAACCTGCCTAACTTTTGTAAGTAAGCTGTAAGGAATCAGCCTGCCAAATTTCAGCCTTCCACCTACACGGGAAGTTGCAGAATTAGTGATGAGTCAGTCAGTCAGTCAGTCAGTCAGTCAGTCAGTCAGTGAGGGCTTTTCCTTTTATTAATTAGTATAGATATCTATCTATATATATCTATATATATATACAGTAATCCCTCCTCCATCGCTGGGGTTGCGTTCCAGATCCCCCCGCGAAAGGTGAAAATCCGCTAGGTAGAAACCATATGTTTATATGGTTATTTTTATATTGTCATGCTTGGTCACAGATTTGCACAGAAACACAGGAGGTTGTAGAGCGACAGGAACGTTATTCAAACACTGCAAACAAACATTTGTCTCTTTTTCAAAAGTTTAGACTGCTCCATGACAAGACAGAAATGACAGTTCCATCTCACAATTAAAAGATTGCAAACATATCTTCCTCTTCAAAGGAGTGCACGTCAGGAGCACAGAATGTCAGAAAGAGAGAGAAAAGCAAACAAATCAATAGGGCTGTTTGGCTTTTAAGTATGAGAAGCACCGCGCGGCACAAAGCTGTTGAAGGCGGCAGCTCACACCCCTTCCGTCATGAGCAGAGAGAGAGAGACAGAGAAAAACAAACAATCAAAAATCAATACGTGCCCTTCGAGCTTTTAAGTATACGAAGCACCGTGCAGCATGTCGCTTCACGAAGCAGCTGCACAGAAGGGAGCAAAGTGAAGATAATCTTTCAGCATTTTTAGACGAGCATCCATATCGTCTAGGTGTACGAACAGCCCCCCTGCTCAATCCCCGTACGTCAGGATCAGAGAATGTCAGCGCAAGAGAGAGAGAGAGAGAGAAAAGTACGTTGGGTAGCTTTTCAGCCATCTGCCAATAGCGTCCCTTGTATGAAATCAACTGGGCAAACCAACTGAGGAAGCATGTACCAGAAATTAAAAGACCCATTTTCCGCAGAAATCCGCGAACCAGCAAAAAATCCGCGATATATATTTAAATATGCTTACATATAAAATCCGCGATAGAGTGAAGCTGCGAAAGGCGAAGTGCGATATAGCGAGGGATTACTCTATCTATCTATCTATCTATCTATCTATCTATCTATCTATCTATCTATCTATCTATCTATCTATCTATCTATCTATCTATCTATCTATCTATCTATCTATCTATCTATCTCTATCTATCTATCTATCTATCTATCTATCTATCTATCTATCTATCTATCTATCTATCTATCTATCTATCTATCTATCTATCTATCTATCTATCTATCTATCTATCTATTAGCCAACCCGCGGCGTACAATACGCCGCATAATCAGGCCACTTTTTTAATGATTTTTAAGCACAGGGAAAAAATTAACATTTGAAAAATCCGGAGGAGAGGGGAAGGACACCCATTACGTCCCATCCGTCATGCTAGTCTGCTGATTTCTCATTCAGTAACCTGTGAGTAGTGATGGGCGGGGTGAAGCATCAACATGTTTGAAGCAATTGTGTCAGAAATCGTATCGAAGCTTCGAAGCATTTGACACTCACCTCTCTCGTGACACTTCCTGGCCATTTTCATTAACGTTACAGAAACTTATGATACACTTCAATGACGTCTGTTAAAAGTCGTATTGCTTTTATTTTTTCGTAGCTACAGACTGACAATGAAGAGAAGGGTTCGTCAGCAGCTTGTAGTGTGTGATGTCTAAAAAATATAAATCTAACTAACGCCGACAGGCAGAATGCACTGATAGCAAGAGTTAAACAAAATAAGACGCCTCACCTCGTGCATTCCCAGCTCTTTCAATTAGTATTTACTTTTGCACTGTATCATTTATAATCGCTCCTGTTATTAGTATTATAATTAACCCTGATCTTTTCTTGAGATCACATTTAATAGCCTTAAATGTTTTCTTTGCTCTGTCTTAATTAAAACGGAGTAGACAGAAAATAAAGGTTTATCCCTGTACTTTGCCATGATATAGGTAAGCACATGTGAGAAAGAAAATGTGAAATCCTTAAATCACAGATGTCATTATTCGATCAAGTATTAAAATCTGCAGTGCTTCGAAAGCTCGACACAGTGTCGAAACCTGAGTATCGAGCGGCCCATCACTTACCTGTGAGTCACGTAGAGTTTTTTCATTGTTGTTTGCAATTCTGGCTGCTTTTCCCGTACTGAGTTGTTCCGGAGTCACAGTTGAGAAACAGTTTTTTAATGTCTTTTAAGCACAGGGGAAAAAATGAACATGTGACCCGGTGCATTCTTTAACTGCCTTGTGGCGCTGTAGTAGTACGGATGCTTTGCAGTAAGGAGACAGTGGAAGATTGTGGGTTCGCTTCGCGGTTCCTCCCTGTGTGGATAGCAAATTATCCGCAACAAACAAACTTTTACATGCTGCAAACCAATCCGCGCCGCTTTTTCAATGTTTTTTAAGCAGAGGCTAAAAAATGAACATTTGCAAAATCCGTAACGCTGCTTTCAGTAAGTACAATGCACACGCGTTTAATTTGTCAGCCACTTTTTGCCAGCTGTCTTTTCTGGTTTGGGCCGCTTTTGCAGTGTTACCTCTTGTGTATATTACATCTTGAAATCCTTCGAGTTGCTAATTAACTAACTAACACCCACCCACTCAGCTTGTGTGAAAAAAATGTGCCCGTTCTTTCATCATTTTGTTGCAGCCTATCAAAGACTTGCTGATCATGTTTTGTAGAGTCAATATATATTGGCTTTTCACTCAGCGCGAGGGCGCGCATTCATCTCGGATTATTACATCTTGCTAGACTAATCTGCTACACGGCTGCGTTTGAAAAACCGACTTATCCCGGATGAATTTCACCGGCATTAATGATTAGGAATGTGGTTGGAACAAAACCCTGCAGTCACAGGGGTTCACCAGGACCAAGTTTGGCAAACACTGCTGAACAGAGACGAAACCGACTCAGGTGAGGAGTGGGGGTGGGCAAAGTAGTTGCAGCTATTGATTATTCAGTGTTGTTTTTCTGGGTGTCTGATCTGCTCAACAGGATTATAAATAAAAGGAAAACAATGTGAAGGCAATGTCACAGGTGATCCTGTGGTATAGCGGGTTCACAGCTCCCCTTCAAAAGCCCATTTTTAAATAAATAATCATCGCACTCACAGTGTAGCGAGGGGTGTGGAAGTGTGGCTGAAACGGTTTCCGGGTAGACTCGTGCTTCGGGCATTTCTCCCCTGTGCAGTGTGTGAGCGAGTGAGGAGAGAGAGAGAAAGCCGGTACGTTAGAGTGAGCGAGAGCAGGCTCGAAGGCAATGTGTTCCTGTGGTATAGCGGGTCCATTGCTCCCCTTCAAAAGGCCATTTTTAATCAGGCGACTGACAGTAGTGGAGTCAGGCACAGAGAAGGTCAGCTGCAGAGAGAGCGTCTCGACTGTTGCAGGGCCTGAAGCAGGTGAGACGCTAATGAAAAAGAGGCACAGGGCTTACTGGTTTTTAAAGACTGCTTCCTTCATTGTGTTTTAACTTCAGTTTTAAAGGATTGCGCGGCTCTCTCTCGCGCGCTGCCTGTGTGTGCGCTTGTCTCTCTCTGGCGTTGCCTCTGTGTGTGTGTGTGCGCGGCTGTCTCTCTCGCGCTGCCTGTGTATGCCTCTGTCTCTCTCTGGCGTTGCCTCTGTGTGTGTGTGTGTGCCTCTGTCTCTCTGTGGCTGCCTCTGTGTGTGCCTCTGTCGCTGCCTGTGTGTGCGCGCGGCTCTCTCTCGCGCTGCCTGTGTGTGAACCAAGATTCCACTGAGGTTGACTAATGAAAAGTCAACGTGGCTCAGAGCTGCAAGTGGACTGTGGCACAGACAAACAAAAATGACGGCATGTTTTTCGAGGCGTCGCGTCCGAGTTGGTGGGCGTGGCTGTGATTTTTTCGTCGTATCCAATGGTCTAAGAGTTGGTGGGCGTGGCTCCTTCCTGTGTGCGCCATTGCCGTCTTACTTGTCGGCGGTTTAGTGAATCCACGCCCCTTCCGGCGTGCTTTCCATGGTTGGCTACTTGTCTTCTGGCTTAGTGAATTATATATAGATATATATATATAGATATATATATATATATATATATATATATATATATATATAGATAGAGATAGAGATAGAGATAGATATAGATATAGATATAGATATATATCTATATATTAGGCTTGGGCGGTAATATGGTATCCCGCGGGATCTAAAAATAGCAACGGTATCAGTTTCAATACCGTTATACCATCATAAAAACAATGCACTTATATGGGAGACAAGGATTAAATATTAAATATAATTTATTTAATGCCTAAAATGCGTATGCGTGGTTGTCATCACGTGACAGCGTGGAGGAGAAAGAGAGAGGTGGGGAAAGATGGCGAGTCGCGCACCAAGTGACCTGGTCTCGAAAAAGAACACAACTTCTGCAGTTTGGCAGTATTTCGGGTTTCGACCGAACGAGAAGGGAGAGGCGGTAAATACGGACGAGGCAATTTGCAAATTATGTAACAAAAAGGTGACCGCGAGAGATGGAAATACCTCGAACCTAAGGTCGCATATACGAAACCACCATCCACTCACTGCTGCGAGGATGGACCCGAGTTCACTCAGTGCAACAGTTTCAACGCCTCCCGATGCAGGAC